>NC_090192.1:8981536-9014036 GCF_024679245.1 Pseudorasbora parva
CTATCATACACCCAACGCAATGCAGCGGCAGACGCGATACATCTTTTTTTGGTTGCTAGTTTCATCCTATTTGCGCCCATGGTCTTAAAACTAGGTGTGTTCAGGCGCATTGTTGGTGTGCTGCTATTTTGAGGAACTGAAAACGACTGCAAGATTAAACAACAAAAACCTGGTCTAAAGTCAGTGGCCCAATATTTTTGTGTTATTTAAAGGGCTTGTTAGTAATATGCCTATAGGCGGGTGCACACAGCACGTACACTTTGCTTATTACACACAAGGATGCGCCTGTTTTTTAAATATAATTTTTTTTAATGATTCCTCTCTGGAGAAGCGTTCAGTCTTTCCGCTCGCAAATAGCGAATCCTCCATGGTGCAAGCATGACTGGCTTTCAAAGGGAACGGGAGATGAGACTCGGATTTTTTTTTTTTTTTTTTGCAGAGTTATGCCGAAAACCCCCTCATGACTCATTAAGAGACTAGGTACAACCCTTTGGGACCATGAGCATGGCGCGACTGACTGCTTTTCCCATCGTTAAACTAGAAAAAAGTGGATTTGAAAATGCCTTAAGTGCACTTAGAAGGTTAAAATAGGGCCCTTTGGTGGACACGCACACTTATTGCTGTGAAATCTTAAAGCTGCTGTTCGTAAAAAGTTTGGTGTTCAAAATTTACAAAACTTATATAATGTGAATGTACAACATGAATCCATTTTCCAAACCGTGTTTTTGTCTTACCCTGGATCATTATGGTACACTTATAATAAGTGTTTATATTGGGACTATTTCAGGCCAGACTGGTAGCTACCGCTGCGGAGGAGCACAGTCCCTGCGTGATCCGCCATAGACATAAACAGAAAGAAGTAGCTCCGGCTGCAATGTTCTTCCGCAAGACGCATGCAGTTCTGTTTATTAACCACTAGAGTGCTAAAAGTTACGGACTGCAGCTTTAACTAAATTTGATAAATTAGGACTATACTGTATGTAGGAATAACTTTTATTTATTACACGGCTCTGTGAAATACTTGATTCTTGATTCTATTTAATCTCAAGACAATATTTTGTGTCTAATTTATTTGAGACTAGTAGCCGGGTAATAAGCGGGATAATGTACACCCACATTAACCCTTACATATCTCGTGAACACTTGCTTACCTCAACCAACCTACGTTTACTTGAATATCCATACATTTATTTTTTTGTTTTTTTTTGTTGAGAAATCATGTTCAAATGGAAAACGTATCAAATATGACCAGTATTTTGAGGAACGTTTATTTGTACGTCTCTTAATCATCATTATATTGCGTTGGATTATATGTTTTGCCCCCACAGTAAAAAACTTTGATCATTAAAATAAGCATTTATATCATTGTACTAAGACATTTTATTGAGAGAAACTGAATTTTATCTAAATATTCTGCTATATTATTGTAATATCATTGGTTTACACTATAAGCTGAATATATCTTATTTTTGGCAATAAAAACATCTTTCCAAAATAGCATGTTTTTGCTCGGTTTTGCCCTCTGAATAAAATTAAGATGTTTGTTTCCTTCTCATGCGAGCTCTATATTCTCATTATATGGGACACAAAACCCTGATGTATCATATACGATACTCAGCAAAAAGTATGCAGAATTTTTTATATTTTGTCATATTTTGTCAAAAGGCACAATACATGGTTTCATTTAACAATAATGAAATATTTCATATGTCAGGCATTGCATGCAGGGTTAATGTACAGGTTGCATTGTGACAACATTTACATTAAAGTTTAAGTTTAACAAAAAAAAAAGGTTATTATTATCCCCTCATGTTCGCGCTTTCTTCTTCTTCTGTGGGACACAAATGGAGAGGTTAAACTTGCGTCTGTTCCTCACACCGAGCTGTCTGATTTATATGTTTTATGTTTTTTTTGTCACTTATATGGTTACTATATATCGGCTATATTTTTATGTTGCATGGAAAAAACTATAAATAGTACAAGTTTCACATGAGGATGTGTATGACTACACAATGACTATGTTTGGGTGAAGAGAAGTTCTTTCTTTGCATTGTTAAATTTGACCTCATTGACGTTTTTTTAGAGGATGTGGTATTGCTCTCGGGGGGCTGCTCTCGAACCCCCAGGTGATTTGCACAAGCTTGCAGAAAAGAAGACAGCAGCATGCGTTCAAAGCAGAGAGAACCGTGTTCTTGTCAGCTGACATTTCAAGGACTGAAAAACTCTCTTGGACTGATTTATCAAGTTAGCTGTATAAGCCCTCCGAGACAGTTGAACAAAGATGCCATTTATTGCTGATCTGAGACCAGTTAGGACATTAAAACATTACTTATACAGCCAGCCAACATTTCTTATCTTATCTCAGCAGCCACCTCTCACCCCCTCTGCCCCAAGGCAGTTGTCAGTTTGACCTTTAACCTCCAGTGAGTGTCGGTGATGCTTAATAACAACCATTAGCGAACGCTGGTGTTTTCTTCCTTGTCGTCACACATAATGTGGTTCTTTGAGTTTAAACCTGTTGACATGGCGCTTCTCAGACGATCAAGCTGAACCCTTTCAAATCTTCAGAAGTCATGAACCTATTTCCCTTAAAGTATAGCTGTGGTGGTAGAAATATCTCAACAGGTAGAGTTTTGGGTGTTGGAAGAAACCTTTAAATTACAGATAGTGGAGCACTATAGCGTTAGCGCTGTCATGGCAAGACTTCACTTGTGCACCACCAGAAGGAATTGCAAAAAAGTGTGTGTGTGCGTGTGTGTGTGCGTGTGTGCGTGTGTGTGTGTGTGTGTGTGTGTGTGTGTGTGTGCTTGTTTTTGTGACATATCAGGACAAAAATGTGTATAATAACATGTGTATGACACAGGTATTACAGAAAATGGTGACATATCAGGACATTACCCCATGTCCCCACTTTTCAAAATGCTTATAAATCATACAGGAGGAGTTTTTTTGAAAAAGTAAAAATGCAGAATGTTTCCTGTGATGGGTAGGTTTAGGGATAGGGTCAGTGTAAGGGGATAGACAATACGGTTTGTACAGTATAAAACCCATTACGCCTATGGAATGTCCCCACAATTCACAAAAACAAACATGCGTGTGTGTGTGTGTGTGTGTGTGTGTGTGTGTGTGTGTGTGTGTGTGTGTGTGTGTGTGTGTGTGTGTTTTAAGCTAGTTGGCCTCACTGATTCCTCCAATTTACCATTGGTCAGACAAAAGGATAATCCCGCCCATCATTGCTCCAGTAGATGCTCAAATAAATAAATAAATCACTTAAAATGTTAGCCTATTACGTTATTTTTATAATTTTGTATTAATAGTTTTTTTTTATAATTAACATTATAATATTTTATTATATAAATATAATTTTCACAGCAATAAAAAAATCATACAAAAATCTTTAATTTATATATTTGTTATATTTTATAATTTAAATATTTATTTGTATTATCACTAATTATATTATATAAATATTATTTTCACTGCAAATCAATCTTTAATTTTTTACTCATTTTTATTATTATATTAAAAATGCATTTTAAAAATATAAAAAATATATAAATTAATTTTATTATGTTTTTTTATTGCTGTAAAATAATATTTATATAAAAAATGAAAGAAAGAAAGATGTAATTCTTACAAAGAGTATAATTATTGATAATATTAAAAAAAAAATTGATAAAATATAACAAAAATATATATTAAAGTTTTTTATGATTTTTTTGTTGCTGTGAAAATTATATTGATATCATTTTATATTATATTATATTATATTATATTATATTATATTATATTATATTATATTATATTATATTATATTATATTATATTATATTATATTATATTATATTATATTATATTATATTATTATAACAGTGTTTTCTTATATAATTTATTCTGTCTTTATTCTTTATTCCTCTGCTTCTCCCTACCATAGATTTTGATGACATTTCTCTTCTAAGTGCCTACATTTTTTCTCAATTTAGATCTGCTTATAAATGAGAGCTACCGCCTCTATCAGTCTGCTTTTATTCCTTCAGAACCCCGCAGTTCAAGATGGACGCTGATCCCTTAATATGCATGCTCTTTGTGACGGCTCCTAGAATTATGAATGATTAATTCTTTGGACAGTAATTGAAAAGGCCTTGTCTACTGCTGACTGCAGATGAAGAAATCAGCACAATAGTGCATTGATAGCGTACTATCTTCTTATCCTCTGTCATCTAATCCCTCCTTTGTGCCGCACTGAAAATGCTTTTTAATTAGTTTCATTGGGTAATGCGCTTCTTTCCCTCTGCCTGTGGCTATTGTCATCATGTTGAGTCACATGAGTGCCACCATTGTTTCCAGCGGGGCTCCCCAGAATACATTTGCTGTTTCCCGTGAACAAGCGCAAGTTAATCGCTTTGACATGCATGTCTTTCGTCTCTAGTGTTTGACTGTTAACATATTGAAATTTGTTATGAAAATAAAAAAAATAAAAAAACATGCAAAGTTGGGAGCTGCTCTCTAGATGTCCTCTAGATGGATTTTATGGTATACATTAGAGAGAAGCCGGTGTATATAAATTATTTAATGACCGGTTTATATAAGAACATAATCAGTGGGTAATAACTGGATTGCGTAATCAGATTCCAAAAATGAAAAACTTATTATATTACTTTTTTAAAATACTCATGTACTCATAATCAGTATACAGTTACTTTTTTATTGATTACATGATTACTTAATATTCACAAAATGGCAGTAAATTATTCAGAATGCATTGATTCTCCCTAAATCTTATTTTTAATCTTTTAAAACTTGCTTTACATTCAATATTGATGAAGCACCATATTGATAAAAACTACAAAGATCAAAATTATATATATATATATATATATATATATATATATATATATATATATATATATATATATATATATATATATATATATATATATATATATATATATATATATATAATCAATGTTATAAACAAGTTAGGTTAAAAAATAATCTAAAAGTAATCAAAAAGTAATCTGATTGTATTACCTGCATTACATTACTAACTACAGCTTTTATCCTGTCATTTTGTAATAGACTATGTTCCCAGCACTGAACATAACATGAAGAATTGTTGTGCATGTACTATTTCATCAAAATGAGCTATATATCCTCAGATGTTTTTCCTGGTTTTCAAAGACTGGCAATGTGTTAATCCGTCCCTGTCGTGCTTATGACTTTCAGAGATGAAAGCGCCTTTATTTCCATTGTTTCGGACTCGACTGGAGATAAATTCTGGGGTGCCGCTCAAAGAGGCAGCTTTTGTAGTATGTACAAGAGATGTTCCATAATATGAACAATTCATTAGAGTTTGTGCAGTACACATATACAATTCCCACGACTCACGTTCACAAGTCCGTGAACGGCTTGCTCCGCCATTCTGCTGGACGTCGCACACCAATATGCTTGTTCTGTTCCGTGAGAGAGATATCTCTAGAAAACAAGTCATCTGTTAAATTCTCTATTTGAAGAGCTAGTGAACGCTAAAAAAGGTTTAGCTTATAAATCTGTTTTGTGTAATAATATCATAAGTGTGTATTCTTAGTAACACAACAGCTGTAGAAACAAAAAGGTGGGTGAATCACCGGGTGTATTAGCACTTATGAAGGAAGCCATTTATTTTGAGACCTATGCTATCACTGTCTGACTGTTCATTTTGTATATATATATATATATATATATATATATATATATATATATATATATATACCAGCCAGTGGTCCCCACTTTTCAAAAGGCTTATAAATCATACAGGATGAGTTTATTTGATAGTATAAAAATGCAGAATGTTTTCTGTGAAGGGTAGGTTTAGGGGCAGGGGCAGTGTAGGGGGATAAAATGTATAATTTGTACGGTATAAAAACCATTGCGTCTATGGAGAGTCCCCACAACGATAGTGAACCAGACGTGTGTGTGTGTGTGTATGTGTGTGTGTGTGTGTGTGTGTGTGTGTATGTTAAAGTTTATGTTAACATTTCATTTAGATGACTTGAAATGTTTAGTGTCTGTGTTGTGGGAATTAACTATCCTAGTGCCAAAAAGGTCCAAACAGGAAGTCAGCTGTTTTTATGGGAATTCTAAAGGAAGGGAGGAGGTACCAACTTTGATATTATAGGAGACATTGGAAAATGTAATGTCCTAAACAATGTGACTTTTGTCTTATGGTCTTTTTGCATTAACTAAAATGCATCTCATGGCTCTAGATTTAGTTAAATGTATTCTGTTTTTTCCAGGGTTTGTGTTGTTAATGTTCTGAGAGTTTGTATGGTTTTCCCCTTTTTTTGTTTTAATAGTGCTGGCCATCTCCTATAAATTCAGTGTATGTCCTGTTACTTACTGTACCCTGGCTCAAGCATAATTATGTCCCTAGGAATCTCTGCTGTTGCTATATGAGATCACATTTTTTCCTTGCTTAAGCAAGATTCAATAAAGAATGTAACGATTGAAGATCACTTTGCTCCCTTTCTGTGGCTGTGGACTATTTTTTTGTTGTGATTTGCTAATGCTCTTGGCAGATCCATAACAAGCACGTAACATATCTCACAATGCTCTCATACTCATGGTTTATGGAGGCATTGCAAAACTCGTCTAATGACACAGTTTAGGAAAGGCCAAATATTTAAATGATTGCAACATTCACAGTGTTGCTTAATTTATTTTTGCTAGCAAGCAAAACAATCACGAATATATGGGGAATATTCCATTATATTACTCGACAACACTATACATCAATATTTCCTTTTTCTTGAGTTCATCACGGGAACAATATCCTTGTCTTTTGTATGTGGCTGCACCTTGTTATTCAGTTCACTATATAGAGGCATCATTAGAATAATAGGCTCAATGTGTCTCTTCACAAAGTAGAACATTTTGACATAACCAGATTTGTTCTAACATGTCATGTTTTTACAGGAGCCATTAAATGCAAAGTTTGCTATGTGGTAATCAATAACACAGACAGTTATATTTGGAGCCAGTCCCCCTGTAGGAATATTAGAGCTTTAGGCTTGTTGCTAGGGAGCAACACGAATCGTGCTGGAGCTATAGCGGACGAATGCCCACTACTGTAAAGTATCGACAGGTGCCATAAATCATCAACCAACGGTTTCATGTTGACATCAGGGGATATCCTGGAAAAATGAGCTCAGGGTAATTTAAGCTCAGACAAGCTGGAATCAAATAAAGAGTAATATCATAGAATTATGGGTAGATTTGTGCCACATTGTTCTGCCCACATACACAATATATGTAACAAAATATATTGGGTTTAATCATCAAGTGATTCTCGTGGCACGTAAACAGCAATCATACAAACTCTCCAAAGAAACGGTTTCAGTATAACTGAGTGCAGAGACATTGTGTTTTTCCAAGTGCCCAGCTGAATGTTTCCTCTGAGTTTGGTGAAAATACCATAAGGTGTCCATCACTGAGTATATAAAAGGCTTGTTTGAAGGGTAATAGTTGGATCTTGAGTGTTTCTCATGAATTGAAGACAGCCAAGTCCTTGGAGAAGAACGAGAAGGTGTAATGGGGACATTTGAATAGAAAACACTTGATATATTTATGTGAAACGGTGGCAGGTGATTGGTTGCCTGGGGAATCTGTTCGTATTATCTTGTCGACGACCCCATACCTTGAGGAGAAATGCAAATAGCTTGAAAGGCTAAAGTGCTGTTTAGCATGTCCCAGCGTCTTGCAGAGGACACAGTTGTCGTAAATAGCAGGTGCCTGAAATTGTCTTTACAGGTTTAAACTGTTATAGTACCATCAAAACACATTTTACTTAAAGTTAACATGTAGAAAGATAACTTGTGTCCACGACTGTACAATAATAAAAAATATATATTTTCTTTTAAACAAATTGCTTTTTAAGGACTACAACAAACAACCCCTACATTTACATAAAGCCTGCCCCCGGGAACACGCAACAAAGGCCATTTGGAGGAAGAGTTGTTGTAGTAAAGCACATTTAGGAGTCTCTCAAGCCGTCATATCCGTCTCTCACATTAATTGCAATACAGTAGGTAACACAAATGCAATAGCATGTCATAAAAGCAAGATGTTATAACCGTAGTTAAAATAAACTACACTGTTCTATCTTCATGCAGCATATTCCCTGGCTCAGTAGGCATCTTACAACAGTTCCCACCTTAGCGATTTATAGATCATCATGACAGAATATGCTAATCAATGACTTGAAGATAGTAACACCAGATCAGTTACATAAATTCATAAACTAACCATTTAGAAACGTTATGTTGCAGTCTACATGTTGTCATTTCTTCTTGAGTCTCTCCATAATTGTCCGAACCGGTTTGAATATAAAAGGCTGAACAGTTTCAGACCTCTTCAGTGCGT
Source organism: Pseudorasbora parva (assembly GCF_024679245.1). NCBI lineage: Eukaryota > Metazoa > Chordata > Actinopteri > Cypriniformes > Gobionidae > Pseudorasbora > Pseudorasbora parva. The sequence continues at coordinate 8,989,936 of NC_090192.1, forward strand.
GTCTTCATGAGGTAACTGGAGCTGCTTACACAAGCTCTTTAAGCTCCACCCTCTTCTAGAAAGGGGGCATGGCACAGCAGCTTATTTGCATTTAAAGGGACACACACAAAAGTGGCGCATTTTTGCTTACCTGAGCTTAAAAACTTAATATACTCACCCTGGGGACATCATATATTATCTTGTAAAAAGGGCCATTATAATTCAAATATACATAATAAATAAAGTTTAATGCTTAAATGAAATTAGAAGTGTTGTCTTAGCAGCTAACAGAAATGAAAATGTAAAAAATGTAAGCTAAACAAAAATAAAAAAAGATACAAAAGGACACAAAATGTATAAAGCTAGAACTAAAATTACAATTAAAATTATAAAAATAATCACAAAAAACGTCTCAGGTTACGTATGTAACCCTAGTTCCCTGAGGGAACGAGACGCTGCGTCGAAACGCTGTGAGAACGCCTCTGTGTTAATGCGTCGTGAAGCGCCTGTAGAACCATTCCATCGGGAGATCGATCGTCGCCGACGTGATGACGTCATCAACCGGAGACTATAAAAGGTCCGCGAACACAAACAGGAACTAGCTTCTGATAAAGCCTGAAGTAAGTGATCACGGGCACGCCGGGAGTATGGCAGGGCGACGCAGCGTCTCGTTCCCTCAGGGAACTAGGGTTACATACGTAACCTGAGACGTTCCCTTTCGGGGAACTCGAGCTGCGTCGAAACGCTGTGAGAACGCTTATACCCACATCGCCATAGGACCAAGTGTCTCGTATGTGTGAAGCCGAAGCGCACACGGTTACGAGAGTACCTGTGCCCCAACTGTAGATGCCAGGTCTACTTCATAGAACCTGACGAAGGTTAAAGGAGACGACCATCCGGCCGCGTTACAAATATCGTGGAGGGAAGCCCCCGACAAAAGTGCTTTTGAAGCAGCCATACCCCTGGTTGAATGCGCCCGGACAGCCAGTGGAGACGGCTGCCCGGCCGCTTCATAAGCAAGTGAGATGGCCTCGACCACCCACTTGCTCATCCTCTGCTTAGATACTGGGGCCCCTTCTTAGGGGGCCCGAAACAGACAAACAGCTGATCAGTTTTCCTCCACAGGGCAGCTCTGTGGACATAAGTATCTAACGCCCTGACAGGGCACAGCAGATTCAATCTTTCCTGGTCTGACGTCGTGAAAGGAGGAGGACAGAACGCCTGAAGAGTGATGGGGCCCCGTGGGCTCGTAGGAACCTTGGGGACATAACCCGGCCTGGGATGCAGAAATGCTTTCACCATCCCAGGCGCAAACTCTAAACATGAGGGCCCTACAGACAGGGACTGAATATCTCCTATTCTCTTTAGAGATGAAAATAGCCAACAAAAATACCGTCTTGAGGGTAAGGAACTTATCCGAAACCTCCTCCAAGGGTTCGAATGGAGGCTCGGACAAGCCCCGTAAAACAATGGCTAAGTCCCATGCTGGGACCCTCGAGTGCATCACAGGCCTCAACCTTAAAGTGCCACGGAGGAAACGTGTAATCAGAGGGTGTCTTCCCAAAGACACTCCACCGAAAGGGACGTGGAAGGCACCCAAGGCCGCCGCGTACACCTTTATTGTGGAGGGGGTCAACCCTGCCGAGAACCTTGCCTGCAGAAACTCCAGCACTGTACCAACCGGGCAGTTAACTGGGTCCCACTGGCGTTCTCTGCACCATGCTGAGAAAAGTTTCCATTTCAGAGCGTACAGTTTCCTCGTGGACGGAGCTCTGGAGTGAAGGATGGTCTCTACGACCTCGGCCGAGAGACCTTCCTCTATGAGCCTAGCCCCCTCAGAGGCCAGGCCCACAGTTTCCACATCTCCGGGCGTGGGTGCAGGAATCTCCCGCCCGCCTGAGAGAGTAGATCCCTCCTGGTCGGAATCTCCATCGGAGAGCCTTCCAGGAGAGATATCAGGTCCGAAAACCATACTCGGGTCGGCCAGTACGGAACCACTAGAAGTACCTGGGCCCCGTCCCGGCGTACCCTCTCCAGAACTCCTGGAAGCAGGACAATCGGGGGGAAGGCGTACAGAGGTAGCCTCGGCCACTCCTGTACCATGGCATCCAGCCCCAGCGGGATGGGTCAGAGAAAACCACTGCGGGCAGTGGGAATTCTCCGCCGAAGCAAATAGGTCTATTTCCGCTTTCCCATAAACCTTCCATAGGAGCTCCACCACCTCTGGGTGGAGTCTCCATTCCCCGGGCCTCGGCCCCTGTCTCGACAGGCTGTCTGCTTCCTGATTTAGGACCCCGGGGATATATACTGCCCTGATTGACAGCAATTTCCCCTGGGCCCACAGGAGGATCCGATGTGCCAATTTGTCCAAAGGACGGGACCTCAGACCCCCCTGGTGATTTATGTAGGCGACCACCGACGTGTTGTCTGTCCTGACTAACACATGGTGGCCCCTGAGGTCGGGCAGGAACTGTTTCAATGCAAGAAACACTGCGAGCATCTCTAGCCGATTTATGTGCCAGTGCCGCTGATGTTCCTGCCATAGACCCTGGGACGAGCGACCACTCATGGTCGCCCCCCAGCCCGTGAGAGAGGCGTCTGTCGTTAGCGTTACGCGACGAACATGAGCCCCCAACACGGGACCCTGAGATAAAAACCCCGGGTTTTTCCACATGACCAGAGCACGTAGGCATCGCCGCGTGACTTTGATCGTGCGGAGCGGATTTCCCCTCGGGGAGAACCCCTTCGTTTTGAGCCACCACTGCAGTGGCCTCATGTACAGTAGGCCAAAAGGTATCACGTTGGACGCTGCTGCCATGAGACCTAACAGTTTCTGGAACTGTTTCACAGTGACGGCCCGGCCTAGCTTCTGTTCTCTGACGGCTGCCAGGACCGATGCTATGCGTGTTGGCGATAATTGCGCCCGCATAATTACCGAATCCCAGTTCACACCTAGAAAAGTGGTTCTCTGAGCCGGAGAAAGCACACTCTTCTTGGCGTTCAGCCTCAACCCCAGCTTCGACATGTGGGCGAGAACAGCATCTCGATGCTGAACCGCCATCTGCTCTGTATTCGCTAGAATCAGCCAGTCGTCGATATAGTTCAGTATGCGGATGCGCTGTAGACGCAGCGGCGCCAGAGCTGCATCCACACACTTGGTGAACGTGCGGGGTGACAGTGCTAGACCGAAGGGAAGTACACGATATTGGTATGCCTCTCCCCCGAAGGCAAACCTCAGGAACTTCCTGTGATGTGGAAGGATGGAGACATGAAAATACGCATCTTTGAGGTCTATGGTGACAAACCAATCCTCCGATTTGACCTGCGCTACAATCTGTCTGAGTGTAAGCATCTTGAATTTGAGCTTGGCCACCGAGCGATTCAATAGCCGCAGATCTAATATCGGGCGTAAGCCCATCCTTCTTCGGCACGATGAAGTAACGGCTGTAAAAGCCAGACTCCCTGCTGGGAGGGGGAACCCTCTCTATAGCCCCTTTTTGCAGGAGTGTCTCTACTTCCTGTGCCATTACCAGAGCCTGCTCCGGGCCCACCTCTGTAGGTAGGACACCGCAGAAAGGAGGTGGCCGACTTCTGAACTGAATGGCGTACCCCTTTTCTATTATCTGCAGGACCCACTGAGATATATTTGATAGACGTTTCCACTCGTCTAGAAAATCTACTAAGGGAACCAGCCTCTCGAGGCTGGCCTCTGGTGTATTTTGAGCAACCAGCACAGTGCCCTGAAGCGGCGGACCGGCAGGGAACGACTGACTTGACTGCTCGGGAGCCCCCCGAAGGGGGAGCGGACCACCCTCGAGTGGCCCGCGGGGACCGTCTGCGCCCCGGCATTGCGGCGGGGTTGGCAGCGCGGCCCCCAGAGGGCGCTGCAGGACAACGGGTACCGTAGGCAGAGGTAAACACTGTTTCCCTTCGGAGGGGACTACCCTCAGCGTCCTTTTGTTTCCCCTGCCCTCCGAGGAGGGGGCGGACCACCCTCAGGTGGCCCGCGGAGACCCTCTGCGCCCCGACATTGCGGCGGGGTTGGCAGCGCGGCCCCTTGAGGGTACCGAAGGAAGACGGGTACCGTATGCTGAGGTAAGCACCGTCTTCCCACGGAGGGGAAACTAAGGGAACCAGCCTCTCGAGGCTGGCCTCTGGTGTAATTTGAGCAGCGAGTGCAGTGCCCTGAAACGGCGAACCGGCAGGGAACACCTGACCTGACTGCTCGCATGCCCTCCGAGGAGGGGGCGGACCACCCTCAGGTGGCCCGCGGAGACCTTCTGCGCCCTGACATTGCGGCGGGGTTAGCAGCGCGGCCCCCTGTGGGCACCGAAGGAAGACGGGTACCGTGTGCTGAGGTAAGCACCGATTTCCTTCGGAGGGGAATGCCAGGGACGATGCAGCTGAAGGCGAGAGATAGCTCGCAAGCGTCTCTTCGATCTTCGGCATCGCCCCATAACCATAGTGTCTCAGCCCAAATATATTACTATATGCAGATGTATGTGGGCTAAACACTCTATATGATACCGGTTTCCTCCATGACCTAGACACCTCGGTGTGCAGGTCAGGGAAGAATGGCAGGACGTTGATGCTTTGCACGAGAGGGCAGGAATCGCTCATCTAATTTCGTTTTCTCTGATTTCGATGGGATTCAGATATTTCAGCCAGCCAGTCATTTCTTATTTTTATATTTAACCTGGCCACAGCTCTCGTGAGAACCTCAACTCACTAGCGGGTGACTGAAGTGGCGAGTCTTCAGTCGCGATGCTCTCAACGTCCACCTCCTCAGAGCTGGATAGTTGGAGCACCGGTGCCCCGCCCAGGGAGGAAGAGACCGCAGAGCGGGCTTCCAAACCCCGAGACGAGACACTGGACGATACAGGTGAGGGCTGAGATAAGGCTGGGCCCGTCTCAAACCCCTCTGTAAAGTCCATGTGTGAACCCCACGACTGAAGCCACCGCTCTGCCTCGGCAGCAGCGGGACCAGAGCCGCGGGGAACACGAGCCGAGGCACCCTCCTCGAAGAGTGCCCGGCGGGAGCGCAGCGTTCTCAGTGGCATACGCTCACAGTGCTCGCAAGCAGCCCCCTCGAGGGCTGCCTGGGCATGCTGCGCTCACAAGCAGGCTACACAAAGAGAGTGTGTATCCCCGCTCGTGATGTAGCGTGGGCAGGGATGAACACACCTCTTAAAGCTGCTTTCACTCGCCATTTTACTCTATCTATTTTATTTTCTCTTTGTTTGTTAATATATACTGCAATATTTAACAAAAGGGTGGAAAATCTCTGGATATAGACAGACAAAAACACCAAATAGACAGACAGGTTCACACAGATCGCTTGCTGAAGGCTCAGAAGCTAGTTCCTGTTTGTGTTCGCGGACCTTTTATAGTCTCCGGTTGATGACGTCATCACGTCGGCGACGATCGATCTCCCGATGGAATGGTTCTACAGGCGCTTCACGACGCATTAACACAGAGGCGTTCTCACAGCGTTTCGACGCAGCTCGAGTTCCCCGAAAGGGAACTATAAATATATAAATAATACTAACATAGAACTGTAAAGTGAATGCTTCAGTTTACTTTTGGATCAATTGATGTTTGTGTTTGGACTTAAGTGTGAACATTTTTAAATGTGATGTGTGTAATTTTTTTATGTTAAAATACAAGTTTAAATATGTTGATTTTCCTGAAAAGTGTAAACTTTGTAACCATGAAAACATTGCTTGTGTTTGTTTGAGAAACACAATAGCATGAGTGTGAGGCAGGGCTGTTTGTTTGTCATCCTCACAATGACAAACAAAAAATCATTTGAAAATATATATTTTTGTTTGTCATTATTATTTTTGATTCCATTTGGTGATGCACAGAAATGTCTATTGGCACAAAGAGCTTGATTCAGTGTGATTGTATGCCTTTTATTCTTGTAGCTTTGATATCTAAACAGCAGCAATATGAGATGTTAAATGTAATTGCAAAATAATCGCAATATGATTTCTCTGACCAAATCGTACGGCCCCTCTTTTGTCCATTACACCTCCAAACATTGTTACTCTGTATTTACAACATCACGATCGATATTGCTCGGGGAGTGCATGTTAGAATCTTTTCTGGCTCTCACATCAGGCATATTGAAGTATAAGAACCAATTTAATGACCCAACAGGGGCGCAGAATCTCAGCAGCCCGCAACATTAATAGATGGATGTTTTTGACTCATTAGAGGTCGCGGCTGTGAATAATAATTAGGGAAAGACTGATTATGCTGAACCCAATTCTAATAAGACATGCATTTAAAATTTCTCTACAATCTCTGCACACACACTCATCACTCCAACATAAAGCACGCACACACAGGAAATTGATTTGTGGGTTTATGACTGAAGTGCAATTTTGTTAACAATTATTGACGGGGAGTCTTGCATTAAGACAGTTGCCGTGGCGATGACACACATTTTCCTTTCATTATTGTGTTCTGTGGTGCAGAGAGCACTAACACACAGCAACAACTTAACGCACGATTATTTTAATGCAGTATCCAGGACAACTAACAATCAGCTGCTGTCAGGATTCCAGGAATCGTTCTTTTTTTACCTTTTTGTCTCTGTCCTCACGCTTGAATTGATATTTTGACCTGCATATTTTTAAAGAGACAGGTAGCCATTAAAGTGTGTTTGTTGAAGCTGGCTCATTGACAGGGAGAATATGTTGGGTAAGGGTTGATTTGGAGGGTGGAGATGTAGAGGAATGTATCTCAAGGCTTGACTTTCTGGGAATTCACCGGCCTGTTTGGTAAAACGTTTGAAGAATATGTGTAATGTACATTAGCGGCGCTTGTTTTTATTGGGGCTTAGTCAGAGTTCCCCGGTGTCTGCAGGCGATGTTTGGCTGATAACAAACAATGTTGTACTGAGAGCTCAGGTTTCTTTGTGTTATAATCAAAGGGGTTTTTTATGTCGTAATCTGGGGTTATGGACTTATTTGTAATTGTTGATTGGCAAAAAACCTCATGAAGACAACTGACAAGTAATTTGGATAAATGACCCTGTAAATCCCATCACTCGAACACGTTCAAGAGTGAACTTCAAACAAACATTATGAGATGTTTATCTGACTTTATGTGCCATAATTGCAATTTAAAGTGCACTACTGTTGTTGTTTTTTTGTTATTGAAAATATACCTTGGCAACCCTCTAGCCTACAGACATACTGAAGCGTGAGTCACCGTTGGCTAGTAAGTTACATTTTACTCTGCAGACTTTTTACATGGAATGCAAGAACAATGCAAATGAAAAAAATATACATAAATATAAAGATAAGTAAATAGTCTGTAATAAAATAAGAACAAATTAACTAAACACAAGCAATATCACAAATAAACACAATAGAACAAAGATACAGATGAAAAGGTTCTTTTCAGGTAGATAACAGTAGTTTAGAGGTAAAGTATAGACATTGAATAAAGGGATCAAATGTAAAATAACACTGCATAGTATTTACTGTATAAATTAAATTAAGATTAGATTAATCCTTATTAAAGTTAAAACATTTATTCAGTCAAGAGCATTGAGTCTTGTTGTTTAACATTTAAAAACAATGAATTATTTTAGTTTATTTTTTCCCTCCTGCTGTACTGAACCTGTATAAAACCATGAATTCAAGTTGTGTACCAAACCGTCATTTTTGTGTGTGTTACACCCTAAACTGCTACTGTTAAGACCAGTGTTGTGCAAGTTACTTCCAAACTGTAATATATTATAGATTACTTATTACTGCTATTTAAAAGTAATTCATTACATTACAATATTACTGTCTTAGAATTGTAATGCGTTACATTACTCCTGTATTACTTGTGAGTTACTTTCACCAAAATAACTTCAGAAGTAGCTCTTAACATCCTAAAATGTAGGCAGAGAGCATTTTACATCCAGTAGAAGGTGATATGATGAAGCATAATGACATGGGCCATCCAGGCTAACAATAGAGAATTGGCAAAAAAGTGAATGCTCAAGACAATGCAAGAAATCATGACGATCCAACTCTGTTATAAGTATTATTTTAGAGGTAAAGTGATTATCTGGCAATATCTGGGAATAATTGTCCTTATCTCTGATAAACTAAGCAATGCGCATCCATCTCGCGAATGTACAGTAGGGATGAGACGGTGGGGACATTTTCCCACCGGTTAATCAAAGTGTGATGACATCAACGGTATCTGGGCTTTTAAATCACTATTCTATTAAACCGAAAGGAACATGCGCACTGCCGCTTGGGCATTAATAACGGGAGCGGAACGCAAGCGTTACTGGAAATGTACCGAGTAAAATATTACTGAAAATTGATTAGTAATGCCTTACACTACTGCGTTACAGCAAAAAGTTATTGTAATGTATTACTTTTGTAATGCGTTACTCCCAACACTGGTTAAGACGTAACTGACTATGTTTACAAGAATACTTGCCAAGAAAGGCATTGTGACATAATTTTGTGTGAAATTGTCCATTCAAGCTCAAGAAGACGTGAAAGAGCTAAAATCAGTATTCGCGTCCTGTCAGACAAGAGTGAGTTATCTTTTGCGTCTTCTTGTTAAATAGGCAAGGCTAAAAAACACATGCAAATGATAAACTTTCATGATGATGCAGCACTGGTCGAATCGGGACAGTGACAGTTTTGTCATTTCTTGGTCATTGGGCAGTTCTGTCGAGCCTTGCATTTAAATAGCATCAATTCTCTTTATGACGTGTAAAGGCTAGCCTGATAAGCCAGACCCACATCAAGATGTTTGGTCTGGAAACTCACCATTGACAGGGCTCAATCCGAGGGGCGGGATAAACGGCTGTCTTTCAAACTGTCTAAATGCACGTGATAGGATAGCGCTACAACCAACCAGAGCAATGAAGGTGAAGCGGAGCTCATTGATAGATTAAACATTCGCCGTATCCGGTCGGCAAAACTCTGAACACATCTTCCCTTCTTACGAATGACTTCAGTGCCGTTCTTTTCTGAGATAAAAGCTTAACTCCAAGTCTTCCGGAGTCGCGGTCAAAGCCGATTCGAAAGACCGCCGTTCGCCAGCTTCTGTGTTTACTAGTAGCACGCAAGCGCAACTCTGCCGTCATTATGTTAAGCCCCGCCCACCGACTCTATACACGATGTGATTGGCCCGACCAGAGTTTGGTTTTTACAGCTCAGATGTGTATTGAGAGTTGCTCTCGGCAGATTAGATTTACTGCCTCTAGGGTGCGTCTAGATTTCTAGGTTATGTAAAAGCCTCTCTTTCTCACTTGTGTGAGAGAAAGCAACAGAGGTTGGTTAAAGCTGCAGTTCATAACTTTTTTGGTTTAAAGTTATCCAAAAATGTTTACGTAAGTGTTCAAAACTATCTCCTTATTAACTAGCCCAATTCACAATGGTATAGCTTGTAATAATGTGTTATAATTGAGTGGTACTGGGGGAAATTCGAGCATGTCTTTGCGTCATTACGACACGTCTGTACACATAAAGAAAGAGTCCGGCTGCAGGTGAGGTGGTGGATCATTTATAGCCTTTTTTCACAGCAGCTGGAATAATTACATTCATAATTTTGATGGCGGATTGTAATCCAGAAAGGACCAGTGACAACTGGAGATTCACTCGTAGTCAAAAGCAAAAGATTAGACTGTATAGAAACTGAAATCTACGGGTAACACTAACACACATTAAATACACATAGTCACGCAATGCTGATGTTGTGAACATAAACAATTAAAGAACAAGGTGTAACAATGAGAATAATTTGCACGGTTTGATGTGATATTAGCGATCGTTAGATTTAATCATCATCGGTAGCGTGATGTATCGTAATGCTTTTTTTTCTCAGTTGGTCAGAACAAAAGTGGCAGACATGCTACTTACTTGTTCAGAAGACATTTTCCGGTGACAATTCTTGACAATTCTTCCAATACGTAGAATCGCTGATTTCAAAGTACAGTATCTACACATGAGTGTCAATGACTGACACACAAACTCTTAAAAAACATTGGAGTCAGTGCGGTCCTTAAAGGGGTACTTCAGCACTGGGAAGATGGGGAAGAACAATCATTCGAATATACTCCAGGGTTTCTACTGATACAAAAGCCATATGCTAATCACAGAAGTTACCCTTTAAAATATATTTTGCTGATGCACAACCCACGTAAAGATGGTATTTAGGCAAATAACTGCAGTTGCAGGTTTCAAACAGAGATGGTGATGAAAAGCAAAACTTATGGACTGCAGCTTTAAATAAAGATAATTTTTAGTCACCTAGCAAATTTGATGCAAGTGATTTACTCACATTGTAGAGGGTTGCTTAGGTTATAATTGTTATTTTTTGGTTTCCCTTTATTTTGACAGTCCCTTTAACACATTCTGTTGATTATAAGAGATAATACACTCTCATTAGAGTGTTAGTAGAGTAAGACTGGTAGAGTTATGGTTAGAGATAAGTTGACATGTAATTTACGAAGTTACTTATAATTAGTATGTCTTGGAGGATCATTATAATAAAGAGTTATGAAGATATGAATGCAGGTATGAAGCACACAGTCTGCTAATACTCTAATGAGAGTTATTTGACATGTTGCAAAGTTACTTATAGTCAACAGAATGTTCAAAAGGGACCATCAAAACAAAGTGTTACTGTATTTTTTTATATCTGTCTCCATGGGTTTTTTGTTCTGTCTTGTAACTTGACATTCTGTCCTTTTGTGTAATAATAAAAAAGCCTGAATTTCGTTCCATCTCATCAAAACAAAGGTTCTGCTCAAAAATGGCTTCATTCATTTTGATTGATGTCACAGATCCTCAAACCAAGTTTTATAGAACAAAAATATCATGAATTATTAAAACTCAGGGGCGTTTTACCACATATGGCCGTGTTTTATGTTTAATTGGTCCTCTTTGGCAACGGCGAGCGCTGGAGAGGTGTTATGTAAATATATTCCCACAGAGGCCCATTTGACATTTTGTGGAGCACTTGAGCAGTATACGGAGGGCACACTAACATAGGGAAAATGTCCATTCGTTCTGATCTGATGAGACATGTTAGGATTGCTCATGCAGATTTCAGTCTGTTGATTTTGCGACCTGTGTGTGTGTGTGTGTGTGTGTGTGTGTGTGTGTGTGTGTGTGTGTGTGTGTGTGTGTGTGTGTGTGTGTGTGTGTGTGTGTGTGTGTGTGTGGCCGTGTGGCTGTGTGTGTGGCCGTGTTTTTGTGACACATGAGGACACAAATGTGTATAATGACATGGGTATGACACAGGTATTACAAAGAGAGGGTGAATTATGAGGACATTGACCATGTCCCCACTTTTCAAAATGCTTATAAATCATACAGGATGGGTTTTTGAAATCGTTTGAATGAATGATTCAATGACTCACTCATAAATGAGAATCAGCATTTTTTAACAAATCCATTGAATTATTCAATTACATTTTAACAGTCACTTGCCGCGTAATGATGTAATAATAACACTTTACACAAAGGTTTCATTTGTTAACATTTGTTAATGTATTAACTAACATGAACTAACCATGAGCAAAACATATGTTACTGTATTTTTTAATACAGTTAATAAAAATACAGCTGTTCATTGTTTGTTCATGTTACTTACAGTGCATTAACTGATGTTAACAAAATACAACTTAATGTATTTTAATAATATATTAGTAAATGAAATTGACATTAACAAATATTAATAAATGCTGTAGAAGTGCAGTTCATTATTAGTTCATGTTAACTAATGCATTTAAAGGGTTAGTTCACCCAAAAATGAAATTGATGTCATTAATGACTCACCCTAATTGTTGCTCCACACCCGTAAGACCTCCGTTCATCTTCAGAACACAGTTTAAGATATTTTAGATTTAGTCTGAGAGTGTATGGAAGTGTATGCACACTTTACTGTCCATGTCCAGAAAGCTAATAAAAACATCATCAAAGTAGTCCATATGTGACATCAGTTAGTTAGTTAGAATCTCTTGAAGCATCAAAAATACATTTTGGGTCAAAAAATATCAAAAACTATGACTTTATTCAACATTGTCTTCTCTTCTGTGTTCCTCCAAAAAGATTCAAACGGTTCATGAATCAGTGAATCGATCAATGATTCAGGTTGCCAATGTCACGTGATTTCAGTAGTTCGGATCGCGTGTCAAACTGCTGAAATTACGTGACATTGGCAACCCGAATCATTGATCGATTCACTGATTCATGAACCGTTTGAATCTTTTTGGAGGAACACAGAAGAGAAGACAATGCTGAATAAAGTCGTAGTTTTTGTTATTTTTGGACCAAAATGTATATTCGATGCTTCAAGAGATTCTAACGAACTAACTGATGTCACATATGGACTACTTTGATGATGTTTTTATTAGCTTCCTGGACATGGACAGTATAGTGTGCATTCACTTGCATATGCTCTGGGACTAAAATATAAAATATCTTAAACTGTTTTCTGAAGATGAACGGAGGTCTTACGGGTGTGGAACGACATAAGGGTGAGTCATTGATGACATCAATTTCATTTTGGGCCAAACTAACCCTTTAAGTAATGAAACCTTACTGTAAATTATTATCTTTAGATTTGAAGCGGCAAGTTGCTTTCAAAAGGTGCTCTATTGTGATCAGTGTTTTTATGACTATAAACTTCTATCCCAGTACTTCAGTGATAATTTGAACATCTGTAACAGAAATAATGATACTGTGTGGTTTAAAAGACAGTTTGTGAAGCTGCTCTCTCTGGTTCAGTGACAGCATGAACACAGACCCGCTGTGATTGTCAAATGTTTAATAGACATCACCGAATCGCTGTCATTTAAGAATGAGTTTGCGTGGGTGCAGATCGCGATCTTTAGCGAGTAATCGTGCAGCTCTAGCGTCACGTCAAGTGTTACAGGAAAATTGCATAATGTGATTTTCAGTGCTCTCTAATCACAGTGTCGTCCTAGCCAATTAAATTGCTAAGCATAATAAATCCTTTCTTTAGAAAAGGTTAGAATTTATTAACAGTGTGGCAGTAGAGCATGTTTCTGACCTCTTCTGTCCAAAGCCAAATCTAATCAAGGAAGTGTACGTAGGATCCCTGCATGATTAGCATGGCACAGTGCGCGCCTTAAAGGGGGGTGAAACACTCAGTTTCAGTCAATCTCATGTCAATCTTGAGTACCTATAGAGTAGTATTGCATCCTTCATATCTCCGAAAAGTTTTTAGTTTTATCATATTTATAAAAGAAATATGGGCTGTACCGAGTCTTTCCGGAAAAAAACGAGCGCCTGGAGGCGTATCGTGTGGGCGGAGCTAAAGAATGACGAGCGCGCAAAGGATCTCAGCTAATAGATATATAATCCAGGATCATTCAGAGGCTGAAATAAATTGAACAGGAGAAACAGTAACAGCAGGACGTCCGTCTCTGTGGTATGTACTGTATTTAGTGGCCTGTTAACATTTGTGTGTCTTTACTCATGGTTTATGATGACATGATTTGGTTTATGGACTATTGTATGCGACTAAACCTTAGCAGTAGCAAGCAAAACAGTTTTGCACGTCAGACTAGTGTAACGTTATACATAGAACAACAATAGAGTCCGTTAGCGCATTTGAATGACGAAGCACGCGATCGTGTCGTTTACGGACGTTTACTCACGCGACGATAGCCAACAGCACAGACATTTGAAGCAGTTTTACTCACCGGCTGCTTCCAAAGCAGGACCGAACCTTTATCGCTGGGACCGCTCCGTCAAAAACACACTTCTTTGGTATGATTTGGTGAAGTCCTGACAGCAGTGAACGGTGGAGATCCACTTTTGCGACGCGACTGAAGCGATGTTGTGAAGCTTCCCGTCATTTCTGCGCTCAAATCGGTTCAAATGCAGCGCTGCCTTCCCGGAATGCTGTGCTGAAGCGTTGAATCGCTTGATGTCACCCATAGGAATAAAGTGGAGCGTGGCGCGGACTATAACGACGACTGGATCTGCACCTGAGTGAGTGTTTATGGGGCGTGCATTTCCTCTCTCGCTCTAGTCACACGCGCGCGCCCTACCGGGAGAAGAGCCCGTACGGCCCATACAAGGACCTTCCGCTCTATTTATGTCAAGCCGACCCATACTCGAAAAAAACTCTCCGAAACTTGTGAGAAACCGGAAGGAGTATTTTTGACACAGAAATACTCCATCAAACGTCCAACATTAGTTTTTGAAACTTTGTCTATGTTTAGGATGGGAATCCAAGTCTTTAACAGTGTAAAAAGCTCAGTATGCATGAAACAGCATTTCACCCCCCCCCCCTTTAAAAGATATTTAGTGACCAACCTCAGTGGTACTAATTGTAAGTAAACGATGAGAGTACTGTGGGTCTCCTCATTTGCTCCTCATTTAAATGGTTCTTCAAACTATTCAATTTAAGTCAAACTGTTTTTTGTTTTTGTTTTTTTTTTGGGGGGGGGGGGGTTCTCTTCCATTTAACAAATGTCTATTTGTCCTGTGAAACCTTAAGAAACTGTTATTCATCCACCTCAGGAGTTTGAACTAAATATTATATGAGACTTGCTTTCTTTTCAAATAAAATAAAACCCTGTTACCAAAATTGGGTATTGTCTAAATACAGTTCAAAGTCCTTATTTGTGCCATTTTAAACATAAATATCAGTGTTCAAATATATAAAATAAAAATACAAAATTAATATTTTAAAAAATTAATAGTATACTATATAAAAGCATATACAGTATTTATACATAAACAATATCATTAAAATGTTTGGGGTCAGTATTTTTTAAATAATAAAATAATACTTTTATTCAGCAAGGACAATGTCAGTAAAACCATTTATAATGTTAAAAAGGACTATTACAAACAATTACAAGTCCTATTGAATTTTCTATTCATCAAAAAATCCAATAAAATGATCAAGGTTACCTCAAAAATATTAAGCAATAGAAATGCTTTTATAATTGATAATAATAAATGTTTCTAGAGCAGCAAATCACTATTTCTGAAGGATCATGTGACACTGAGACTGTATCACAGGAATTAAAATACATTTAAAAATATATTCAGATACAAAACATATGAATATTTTAGATATATTTTATAAAAACTTATTTTAAATTGTAATAGTATTTCACAGTATTATTGTTTTTACTTTGTTTTTTAACAAATAAATGCAGTCCGCATAAGACACTTTCAACATTGGGATTTTTTGAATTTGTTAATGAGGAAATCATGTGCTAAAAGTGTTGTACACAAAATGTGTGACGGAGCGAACTATTATGTTTTGGTAATTAAAAACTAATTTTGCTCCATGTTTTCAACATCACTTCAACAGATAATGTCACCATTGATTTTAATTGTCTGATACGGACTAGAAAGCCCAGGCTTTTTGAAATGGATGAGAAAGATAGAAAGAATGAGAGCAAATATGCTCCACCAAGAATAAAACGCAATACATGCAGTAAAAGTCCAATAAAGGAAGAATAAGCAGTATAAATCAAAGTATTTCATGTTCTCATCTCTACAGCCATCAATTTGAGACTACAGTCTCTCCATTTCATTTGGAACATGCCGCTGTAGTCATGCACCATCAAATGTGTTGAGCAATAATAACATGAGGTCAACAAAATTATTTTTGAACAAATGGTCATGCATCTGTCATTTGTTCTCTGAAGTTCTTAGATGGTTTGTGTTTGCTCATGTTTCTTTTATTGGGGTGGAATCTGTTTGTGTGACCAATTGGGGGGAGGGAAACCTTTTTGAAAACAGTTCTTTTTGCAGCTGTATGGCTCTCTGCAGCAGAATGTTTGCGGACATTGTGTGTGAATAGAGCAAAATAGCTTGTTTTCTCCAGGGACGCCATCGTTTGAGGTTTGCGACTCGCATGTCATATTTTGAGAGCTTGAATTCCGAGATGTCAGGTTTTTGAGGTCGAGAGATGCGATAATTCTTTGATTCAGAGAGGTTTTTTTTTTTTTTTTTTTTTTTTAGTTCTGATGGGAAGAGTAACAGGCGAATGCTATTGCTCAGATCTCTGATCTCCAAGAACTGAGTGACGTGGCTTCCTGCCCAGAATCTTTTATATTGCCAATCCTAACAGAGAGCTGTCATGTTAAACCAGCAGCTCAGGCTGTAGTAAAACATAATAGCCCACAAATCTATATCCGAACCCCTGGGAGCAGCTTTCCTCCACGATCCTCCATTATAGAATTAGATTAGCTATATGAAGTCACAGTGCTTTGATTTGGATTGAATTATCATTACTGCCAAGCTAATATTAGAGACAATGGGATTCATCATGATCTTTGAGTTGTGTGCCATTGTGTAGAATTATGACTCCTCAAGTGATGTCAAATGTTGTATTTACAAGGAATACACAAGTTAATTGTATGCAAGTACTGTTAACCACCTTTTCTATTAAATTGTTTAAGACAAAATAATATAATGTATGAATCAATGATTAATGATATAAATAATATGCATAAGTTCATAGATAATCATAAGTACTACATTTACTGTTGTAAATACTGTGCCCCTATTATGCTTTATTTGGATATTACCTATCATGTAGTGTGTAATATAGCTCTTGCACATACATGATAAATGGAGTTATTGTCTCCCAAAGAAATAACTAATTCTGAACTTCCTAAAATGTGTCAGTGATTCCAATCTTACTTCCTGCACAAACTTATGTAGGTTTGTAACAAATCTTTTAAAGGTACACTCCACTTTTTTTGAAAATAGGCTTATTTTCCAATCCCTTAGAATTAAACAGTTGAGTTTTACCGTTTTGAATCCATTCAGCCGATCTCTGTATCTGGCGGTAGCACTTAGCTTAGCATACATCATTGAATCGGATTAGACCATTAGCATCGTGCTCAAAAATTACCAAAGACTTTATTTTTTCAAAGATAATATTTTTCCTATTTAAAACTTGACTGTTCTGTAGTTACATTGTGTACTAAGACCAACGGAACATGAAGAGTTTCGATTTTTAGACCGATATAGATCGAAGCTATTCACTTTGCTGCCGTACCATGGGAGAAGCGGCGCAGTGATATTACGCAGAAAATCGTTAGTAGCTATATCGGTCTAAAAATAAATAAAAAACGCAAATATTCATGTTCCGTTGGTCTTAGTACACAATGTAACTATAGAAGAGTCAAGTTTTAAATAGGAAAATATTGAAAGTCTTTGGTCTTTTTTTTTCTTTTTTTTTGAGCGTGATGCAAATGGTCTGATCCGATTTAATGATGTATGCTAAGCTATGCTAAAAGTGCTACCGCCAGACACAGAGATCGGCTGAATGGATTCAAAAACGGTAAAACTCAACTGTATAACTCTAAGGGACTTGGAAAATGAGCCTATTTTCAAAAAAAAGTGGAGTGTTCCTTTAATGCCAGCATTGCCAGCATAGCCTGGAAGAGTTTATGTTGTCAACATGTTGAGAAGATGCTGTTTAAGAAATCCATTTTGCGTGCACTTCCAAAAGATGAGGACTTGGGCCATTGTTACTGTTGTCACTGTGTGTACAAGTGCCGACTGACCAATCAGAGCAGACTAAGGAAATTGCATAATAGGGGCACTTTAACTACAGTGTTTTTCTTAGAAACTTTGCTGACTGCAACCGTAATCTAGTCCATTGGTAATGCAAGGTTGACTGCTAGGTATAAGTTTTTATTTACACTTTGAAATGTTCGGCTGATAACCTACAGTTAAAATGGCAGTTAGCAGTCAAATTCGCTGCTGCGTTACTCGTGATGACGAGACTAAGGCTGGCCACACACTTGATGATGATTGAAGATTTTAAGGCATTATTTTGGCATGATTTGCAGAGCATAATGATATGGGGCTGTGGCCCGATTCAAGGGTTCTCGCAACTGACTTTTTGTCCAAAAAATCCTCAAATGTGGGGTGTCATTACGATTATTGTACTGTTCCCGATCGTGTCAGAGCCCCCATAATCCCAAACCATGATCGGGCTGCCTCTGATGTGATTCCCGCCAATGAGAGCGAGCAAGCTTCACCAACTGGATATTGCGTGCTCTATGGATAATACTTGGCACCAACAAACATGTATTGAGAATTGAGTATTGAGAAAGATCACCCATATTCGTTTTTTTCTCCTTTGTTTTTGTTCCTGTAAACAAAATCGCCAATCGTCCTCCGATAGTTTTTCTTCGCAAGTCACATTTGATCTTCTATTGTGTGCATTCAGAGGATTATAATGCTAATCCTTAAGATTAACATAGCCTAGCCTGACACATCAACATTGGTTCAAGCAATAGAGTGACAATGGGGCAGGACTGTTTGTTGGTCTGACCAGTAGCAGATGTGGGAGTATTTGAAAGCCATTTTTATTTTTCAGAACTGTGGCGCAGATGATAGTGTGTTGCATACAATGTGTAGGGAGATGTTGCACTAGGGACCCAGGTTCAAATCCGGCCTGTTATGTTTAGATTCCCTTAAATTGCCCTTCATTATCCTACACTATAAAAATATGTTTTCAACTTCATATTTTAACCTTTAATTCAACATGTTCGTTTTTGGGAAAATATTCGTGAAATTGTCGAGGAATTTGAGTGAAAATTTTATGTAAAGTTTTCAAAGTCAATTTTATTTATTGGCAAAATTAATATAACTGTACTTTGAGTTCCTTTTTGTGTGGCAGAAATGGCAGTGTTCCCTTTTAAAGATGAATTATTCTTTCTTGTCTCTAGGTGATGATGCAGAGGAAAAGAAGGTTCTGGTACTGAGTTACCCCCAGTACTGTCGGTACCGCTCCATCATCGCGCGGCTTCGGGAGAGGCCAACCTCCCTCCTGACGGACCATGTGGTGCTGGCCCTGGGAGGAATCGCCTCCCTCACCAACAACACACAGATCCTGTACTGCAGGGACACTTTTGAGCACCCCACGCTGGTGGAGAACGAGAGTGTGTGTGATGAATTTGGTAAGTGGATTTTAAAAAAACTGTGTGACTTGGGTCTGAAACAAACTCTACCCAAATATACGAACGCAAACACTTTGTTATTGCATTCAAAGATGTGTCCGGCCGCAGAGATTGACAAAACTTTTTATGTTTACAGTAAGTGTTCGGTAACCAATATGCAGAAGTTAGTTCGTTTTTAAACAATGTACATTTTTATGATTACTATTGTGATTTATGCAAAGTTGTTTAGTGATATTAATGTTTGCAAATTTGTTTAAATTTTTGTTTTTTGGGAAGTCTAATTGTTAAATGGGTAATTCACCGCTGGCACAAAATGCTTTTAGTTAAAATGGACCCACTTTATATTAGGTGGCCTTAACTACTATGTACTAACATTGTAATTAATCATTTGATACAATGCACTTATTGTGTACATGCATGTTTTTAAAATTGTACTTACATTTTAGAAATACCTGCATGTAATTACGTCTGTAATTAATTTCTGTAGTTACATTTGTAATTACACAGTTGGCACTTCCCTTACACCTAACCCTACCCTTAAACTGACCCATACCCCGACACCTGTCCCTAACTCTACCCGTATCCACCTCAATATCAGCAAAAGTGCTTTGCAATACAATTTGAACACAGTAAGTACATTGTACTTATTTTTGAAGTATGTACATAATACTTAAGGCCACCTAATATAAAGTGGGGCCATTAAACTTGGCTGCCTATTGAAATCTGTGCTTCTTGAATACACAAAAAAGCTGTTGTCGTCCTTTTTTACCAAATAGGTAGGAAAACTACAACACCCATAAGGCACTGGGCATGTTGCCGTTCAAGGCCACTCCCAGTCTGCTGCTATTGGATAGGCTTGACCAGAATCAAATGTCGCCTTGCTTGAGTATGAAATACTATTTAGCAAACTTTTAGTTATAATGTTATATTGTATTGTTCCCTGGTGCAAGGAACATTTAGCGGAAGTGTCTAATCTTTTTTTTTTACTGTCACAATAATGCAAAAATGCATCTTAAGCATTACAACACTGCCACTTTCTTGCAATGTACTGACCAAACATTTGTGTCTTCGTACATGCGTGGAGTATGTTTCTGGCCTTACTGTTTAGAGGCTGATTACGGCGTATTAGTTCATATGAAGACTGATTGCGTTGGTATAATTGAGTGAAGAAAGAATGAATGAATGTAGGATTGATGCGAAATGATTTTGTAATTGAGTCTGTGGTCTAACTAGTCAAATCAGCAAAACAAGACCCTTATCTTTATTACCTAACTGACGATGGGCTGCCGTATGGGCACAGGCTGTTTTATCACTTTTGGTGTACAAACAGAAATGAGTGACTTTGAGCTGGTGATTGAAACAGACACTTATGGCTTTTAGCCTGTCGAGTTGGGAGTCGAGAGCTTGTTGTATGATAGAGTAGAACTCTCAGATGAACTGAAAGCCTGCTTTTACACTGAGGTCTGAGTCTGTCACAGTCCGTCTACTTGTGTGAGTAATATATTTTTTTCAGAAGGGCTGCTGTGATTTCAAAAACAACGATTTGTCCCACTTTTGGCTGATGGTTAGAAAACCTCAACTGTGCATGTAATTACTGGCTGAACTTTCTCCGATCTGTGTATGATCACTTTGTGTTTGCAATGTACACTGATGGTATTACTATTTAACTTTTATCTGTCGGATTGTATTTACATATTTTTAAAATGTGCAAAATACATGTTTTCAAAATCGACTAGTGTTTAAAAAAGCACTGTATAAATATGCTTATTTTGAGTCCATCAGATCACAATCAGAGATTTTGGACCTTTTTTAGTCTTAAGATGCTCTATTTTAAACAATATAAACTATTTTTAACTTGACACACTGTCCTAAAATATGATGCACATGGAGCGAGATGATAAAAAACAATAATACACTTTAAATAAACTAAAAAGAAACTTGACAAATCATAGTTGACCTTACTCGACTCCGGTCATTAAATGACTAGTCAACCATTCTGACCTTAAAACAGGCTTAAATAAATATACAGACATTTTCTGCACTCATTTTTTGTATAAAAGGGGTACTCAAGCTACACTTGTCATTCCATTGACTTCCATGCATATCATATATGTGAACGCAAACGCAAGCTCAGACAAGAAGTTATGCATTTTGCTGCGTTCCAAAGTTCAAGTAGACCGGTAAAAGATTGATACGTCATGGCATGACCTCTTGGCTGAAATAAAAGTATATTTTTTGCAGTAAAGTCAACAAGATGGTATACTTTTAACATTCCAAGTGTATTACTATCAGCACAGGGAAGGTTACTTTGGAAATGTAATAGGTTACAGATTACAAGCTATTTTTAAATGTAACTATAAGTAGTGTAACTATTTCAATTATTTTATTAAAGGAATGTAATTGATAACATTTGATTACTTTTCCAAATTCAATAGTTGACCATTTTCAAACATTTAAACCATGCGGGGTTAACCTTACAGAAGTACTTGATTGATAAATAGAAGTATGGCTGGTAAAGATGTCTTTAGCCAGCTAGCAGACTAGCTAATTTGTTACGAATAGAGATTAACATTGTTAAATAAACTACCGGACATGCATTTAGCAATACAAAGCTAAAACATGTCTTGAATCCCTGTTGACAAAAACAGCATATGCTGGTTAGATATGTTTTGAAGCATTACAGCTGGTTTTAACTGGTTTAAGCTGGTCAAGTGCTGGTCCTAATAAACTAACCCTAGCTCAGGACCAGCTTAAACCAGCTCATGGCCAATAAGGTCCAGCCTAAACCAGCTGCCATGCTTCAAAACATAAGCATGGCAACACATGCTGTTTAAAAAAAAAAGGGTGGGAGTACGCAATGCCTTTAGTACTTTGTACACGCAGATCGTACATGCACGTTTAATTTTTTTGCATTATTTACATGGCTTGTAACTCGTGACGAGAGATTGCTCAGAACTGTGCATGCGTCAAATGCCTGTGTATGTGAATGAGTCAAAAGAAGTATACTTTGCAAGGCTGTGCGAGCAAACGATTGAAAAATGAAGTATACTTTCTGCTTTAGAGTTAAAAGTGGGGTAAGTGATATCTGGTAACCGTTGTTGTTATTTCAAATCACCAAAACAAACACGCCCCTACCCCCAAAAAGGGTCTCGGCCCTATATTGATAGCTCCACCCCACACATACGTAACCCAGGCAATGACTATGGCAGAATAACTGTTCCAGGTTGAATATTCAATGAAAAAGTCACCCCTTCCGTCACAAAAACACAAGCCGTTGAAATAACACTTACCCCACCTATAAATGTAGGCTAAGTTACATACCTGCAGATGCTTCCTCAGGTTTGACATTGAACCCTTGGACGTCCATAATATTTTAATAGTTGGTAAACATATTTTGCACTGGCTTGTTATATTTATGCCCTTTTCTGATTTTTGAGTGGTGGACTGATGTTATTGGCAGACGTGGTGCGCTGCAAATTCAAACGAGAGCCAATCAGAATAGCATCAGAATAGCATCAAAAGCTATCCTTGCTTTTTACAGAAAATATTCAGATGTACCCCCCTTTGTAATCATTAACATTTTAATTTAATTACACATTTTTCCTTAGTATCTAATAGATTATGTTTATTTTGTAATTAAATGACAATGCCGTTACATGTAACTAGTTACTCCCCAACACTGATTATGATATGAAGAGACGCCACAGAGCGTGACGTCATATCACAATTGTTCCCTTTCAGTCGGTCACGTTCGACGTACGTCAGAACTTGACCGACGAATGGGGATCCCCTTTCGTCGGTCTAGTTCTGACGTACGTCTCCGTTCCCTCCTTCAGGGAACGAGGGTTATATAAGTAACCGAGACGTTTCTGGTAACATTTTAGAGTAATATTCATTAGTTAACATAAACTAATAATGAACTGCACTTATAAAGCATTTATTTATCTTTGTTACTGTTAATTTCAACATTTACTGATACATTATTAAAATCTTGTTAACATTAGTTAATGCACTTTGAACTAACACGAACAATACATGAACAGCTGGATTTTTATTAACAAAGATGAACAAATACAGTAAAATACGAACTACTTATGGTTAGTAGTTCATATTAGTTAAAGGGATACTTCAGCGCTTTTTCATATTAAACTATGTTATTCCCTTAACTAAATCGAGTTGATACATACCTCTCTCGTCTCAGTGCGTGCACTTAATCTCTCTGACGCGCGGGGACGAACTAGCACTTCTGAGAGTACTTCGACTCGGCGCAGTAAAAAGTCTGAAAAATCCATAGTAGGAAAAAAAAATACTATGGAAGTCAATGGTTCCAGTTAACTGTTTGGTTACTGACATTCTTCAAAATATCTTCCCATGTGTTCAGCTGAAGAAAGATATTCATACAGGTTTGAAAAAACTTGAGGGTGAGTAAAGGATGGCAGAATTTTCTTTTTAAAGTGAACTATCCCTTAATAACAGGGAATAACAGCTTAATATGAAAAAGCGGTAATGAATCCCTTTAATACATTAACTAATGTTAACTAATGACGATTATTCTCGTTTTGCATGCTCAAAGTTTAGTGTGACTGCAGTTTTAATCTATGCGTTTGGATTTAAACCTGAGTATGTATATTTTTATTGATATCTAAAACCATAATCAAATCAACATAGACTTACAAGAGTCTGTGTAGAACTTTTTCAGTTAAAAGTGTTCCAGTTTAGACTCGTTCAGGCTCTTGTACGATGTATTACTGTAAGTTTCTATAGAACTAGAACTTCAGTGCCATTTACTCTAAAGTTTATAAAGTTAATATATGAAATGAAACTGAATAGCCTTCGCTTAAATGCTTCACTGACATATAATACAGAACATACATGACAAAAAAAGAAATTCAGATTTAGACTTGCTTCTAGTCTTTAAATAGCCTGTTCTATCAGTGTGTGTGTTTCTTATTGGCATGAACGGCATATTCAAACAACACAGCAGTTTGCGTGCAGTTCGCTTTTCCATAGATGCTGCCAGTTATAAAGAGAGGCTCCAGTTTACATGCATGCCTGGCTTCCTGTTGGAAAAAATGCTAGGTTGTTGAATGCTGTTTTGTAAAAGGCGATGGAGCTGTTTACATAACCGCTTTTGACGAGATGGATGAATAAACTGACAGTGAGTGATGCA